>NC_068448.1:69702509-69714017 GCF_023373465.1 Oncorhynchus keta
CGTGTACCAGGGCATCCACACCATCGAGTACTGCCTTGGATGCATCTCAACACAGCCTCCTACCTCCGCCTGTGGGCTCTCAGTCTAGCTCATGCTGGTAGTGTATTATTCTGCACAACACAATAAAAGCTATATCCATGTGGCTGTTATGGTTATGACCTTGCCTCCCCTCGACTTTCTGATCCCCATAGTGAAAAGTATTACATAAGATGGTGTATAGAATAAACTTCAATAGCAATCATTCCAGGATTTAAAGAAAATAAGTAGTTACATTTAAGTCATTCAGATGCTCTTAAGTGCCAGCTCAAGGGCCATTAACAGGCTATTCAACTAATCGGTTCAGGGATTCAAACCAGTGACCTTTCGGTTACTGGCCCAACGCTCCGAACTGCTAGGATACCTGCCGTCATCTGTTATGTTCAAATTAATTTAACTGTATTCTATGTTTCCTGTGCATGTTGTCTGTGTAGAGCTGTCTGAGGTGCTGTGGAAGATGGTTCTGCAGGTGGCTCTGAGGGTCACCTCGGGGATGGGTTCTGTTCTGCTGGCAGTGACCTTTGCTGCCTTCGCTGTCTCCACAGTCACCATTCTCCTGGTCATGGAGGTCTCTCTGCCTTCCTCCCGCCCTACGGCTGCACTGGTGGGGACAAACGGCGACACAAGCACACATGCATCTGCAGCGCACACTCACACATACACGCCTGATGTAGCCTTTGGATTCTGCAGCACTCCAATTATGTAAAGAACATAACACTTGAATGATACAGATGTTTTCTGTCTCATTTGTCTTTAAGGGTTATTCGGCTCAGAAACGCGTTCCACACCTTTCGCCCGACAGGATGAGCCTCAGTGGCTTCAGATCAGCGTTCTCATATTCATTTTTACTGTTTATGTTGATATGTCTTTGTGTTAGTCATTGATCACATTAAGTTGTTTCGGTATGTAGATCGTACTCTATAACTGTCGCCATGGAATTAAAAATCTGTGCAAGCAGGTGCAGCATTTGCCACAAGATGGCAGCACGCAATTATTAGTCAGTCATGGTTCTAAAAGTAGGCTACATTCGGCAACAGAAGAATTGTCAAAAGACAATTCAAAAACAATGAACAATATTTAGATCCAACAATAGTGTACAAAACATTAAGGACACCTTTCTAATATTGGTTGCACCTGCCCCTGTTTCCCTCAGAACAGCCTCAATTTGTCGGGGCATGGACAATACAAGCCCTCAAAAAGCGTTCCACAGGGATGCTGGCCCATGTTGACTCCACTGCTTCCCACAGTTGTGTCAAGTTGGATGGATGTTCTCTGGGTGGCGGACCATTCTTGATACACATGGGGAAACTGTTGAGTGTGAAAAACCCAGCAGCGTTATAGTTCTTGACACAAACCGGTGAGCCTGGCACTTACTACCATACATGCCAATTCAAGGCACTTCAATATTGTTTCTGTCCCATTCACCCTCTGAATGGCACACACACACAATCTATGTCAATTGTCTCAAGGCAAAATCCTTCTTTAACCTGTCTCATCTACACTGATTGAAGTGGAATTAACAAGTGATATAAATAAGGGATCATAGCTTTCACATGGATTTACCTGGTCAGTCTATATCATTGGAAAAGAGCAGGTGTCCTTAATGTTTTGTACACTCAGTTTATATCTGTGAAATGTATTGGGATAAAGCATGGAAATGTTATTCTGTTGTGATTGTCTGTATGGATTATTCTTGTACATGTAGTGCATTGAAATTCAAATCCCAAACCAATCAGTGTATCTGTTGCCTTGAAAAAGGTTTCATATTCATTTTAAAGAGTGTAATAATAGTGTATATCTTTGGGTTCAAGGAAGTTGAACCCTATCCCTTCAGCTAAATAAATACTTTCTTGTATAAACTAATTGGTCCCTAATAGGCCAAAGATTAAATTAGAGAGAGTGGATTTATCTATAGATTTGGTGGGTAGATTATTTATTTGTGGATGTGCTACATTTGAGTCAATATGTTGTCCACTTGAAGAAAGAACTGTATCATTACCTAAACATTGACATTAGAATGCTCCCTTGAAGGAACCACCATGGAATGTATAAACAGACTAAATCTGCGGGAGATATTTAGGCTAGTTGTTGAAGAAAGAACTGTATCATTACCTAAAAACATTCTGTGTGCGGAGAGGCTAGTTGTTAAGCAGTGTAAAGAAACTACTTTGTAGTGAAGAAAAACATAGTTTCAGCTCACTTCATTGCCTTTCAACCGCTTCAGGAAAGGAAAGGCGATTCCCTGGTTACCTTGAAGAATAACAGTTGACCTACATGGCCACTGAGATTAACAATAACAATCGTCAGCTCCATAAAACATTTTAAAGAATCAAGTAGCACATTCATATTCATAGCTCAAAAAGGATGGTCACAACAAATACATTAACGACCATCTAAAGACGGACCAAGTGCATTCAGCTATCAGTGACAAAGTCTATAACACAGCTGTGAAACCATACTGGTCACAGTGGGTATCCTGGCCCTTTCCCATCCTTATGTATGCCACAGTTTATTCTAAGCATTGCAGTATTTGGCTGTGTTCCTTTGTCTTTGCAAAAAAGAGGAGGGTTGTGACTATGAAGGTGATTTCAGAGACTGACTGCACAAGCGCTTCAGATGTTTATTAGACATTTAAAAATCATATTTTATTTCTATGGTACCAGGTGATCTTGTGCCAATACCTAGGACTTCTGTCAACATGACTATAACACAAAGCTTATTATTATTACTACACAACATTAAGTGTTGAGGTCAGTTTCATCCATTTACAAGCAATGTTCTCTCTACTTTTTTTTGGCCACTGAGCGAATGGCAGGTCTGCTGAGCGCAAACTTGAACATTGTGAAAATTCTGTGCAACTTCCGGCTCTCGTTTACTGTGAACACTGAGGCTGTACCCGCGTTAAGTTACAGTTTTACTGTGAACACTGAGGCTGTACCCGCGTTAAGTTACAGTTTTACTGTGAACACTGAGGCTGTACCCGCGTTAAGTTACAGTTTTACTGTGAACACTGAGGCTGTACCCGCGTTAAGTTACAGTTTTACTGTGAACACTGAGGCTGTACCCGCGTTAAGTTACAGTTTTACTGTGAACACTGAGGCTGTACCCGCGTTAAGTTACAGTTTTACTGTGAACACAGAGGCTGTTACCCGCTTTAAGTTACAGTTTTACTGTGAACACTGAGGCTGTACCCGCGTTAAGTTACAGTTTTACTGTGAACACAGAGGCTGTACCCGCTTTAAGTTACAGTTTTACTGTGAACACTGAGGCAGTACCTGCTTTAAGTTACAGTTTTAAAAGTGGCCAAGTAGGCTATTTTGTCTATTTGATCATAATGCAGCTCTACCAGAGTGGCCTACAATAAAAAAAACAATGGAGAAAAACTCATCTCATAACATTTTAACATGGAAATAGCTGTTTTATCGTTCAGCCTTCAGTAGCAGCCAATGTGTGGTGTTCAATGTCGGCCGACATTCCATGAGACTTTTGAGGAGAAAAAAACATGCAGGGCTTGACATGAACCTGTTTATCCACTCGTCCTTCAGACAAGGTGACTGAAAATGTTTGATGCAAGAAACCACTTTACAAAATAAAATGTATTATTATTCCCATACAGTTATTACAGAGAATCAGACAAATTATGCTGTGCTCTGTCTATTGGCTACTTAGCGTATTCAAGACCGTCTCAAAATACAATACTGCCCCTTTAAGACAAAAAGAAAGCTCTTTACATGTAACCAGACTGGCTTTTCAAAGATGTCTAGAAATATACATGTTTTGTAAATGGCATAGATCCATATAAGGCAATGATCTATTTGCATATAGGCCTACTGCAGCTCTGATTGGTTATGGTGCACTGGTCTGTGTAGAATATGGGACTTAAGTCGTGCTGGTCAATGCAATAGTTGTAAGTCGCTCTGGATAAGAGCGTCTGCTAAATGACTTAAATGTAAATGTAAATGTAGTATTCTACTTCAATGTGCTCTGCTTACAAGAAAATCTCAGTGCACAGTTTAGAGTGAACATTGTTTACAAGTATTCAATGTAATACTAATAGACGTATAATATTTTGATTTACCTCTATGGAGTATGCCATGGCCTGCCAGATCTGGGTGTTTACTTAGCTCTGTCAAAACTGGAGAACAGATGACTGCCGGCTTTACCAACAACAACAACAAATTGTGCATTTGCCGTAAGTGCAAGTTGTGAGATGCAGGTGAAAGCAGGTTAATTGAATTGGGCTTTAAAAATAGTGTATTGAGTGTGAGAGCATGTGCCAACTCTTGGCCCTCATTCTTTATTCTCCTCCACTTTTCCCACTTGTGCTTCATGCATGATCAAATCTCACTGAGGGGTCTCAACTTGAATGTTTTTGCACAGGTTTGAGTGAGTGAGTGTGTGTGCGTGCGTGCACATCAACGCCAGCGTGTCAGTACCCTTACATGTTACTCTTGTTATTATTATTTTTAAATAAAGAGCATGTACTCAGCCCTATAGGTGTGGATCAATCTGATGTGCCTCAGAACCAGTTTATGTACTCAGCCGGGTTGGGGTTAATTCCACTAATTCAAATTCAATTCCTTCTTCCTGTAAATTCCATTTAATTCAATTCCCTCTCCCTGTAAATTTCATTTAATTCAATTCCTCTCCCTGTAAATTCCATTTAATTCAATTCCCTCTCCCTATAAATTCAATTTAATTCAATTCAAATTCCAGGTCATTCTTTGAATTCAGAGATAATTAAATTTCTCAACTCAAATGTTAGGTACATTTCAAGAATGTAACTCGTAATTAAATATTATCCCTTACAATTCCACAAATTCCAATTTGAATTTAACTCCATCAGGCTTTCCGACTGATCATGATCACTGTTCAGTTAGCCTAGCTACAGTATCCTGGAAATATAGAAATACAAGTTGAAATGATACTAGAATATATATTCTCCACTTCAAGAATTGTATTTGAAATGAATATGGAATTGACTCCCAACCCTGGCATTCAGCCCTGTAGGTGTGGGTTCATCTGATGTGCCACAGAACCAGATGAAAGAGGTCTTGAAGAGAAACTTGTCTTCCAGCATTGACCCAGTGTTTGCTCTGACTGACAGGATATTTCCAGGTGAATACCATGATTCACTCATTCCCCGAATAAAAGATTAACTGTCATTCTCTGTTGTAAGCGTTAAGTACAGAGGCATGTTTGGGCACTGCTTTGTGGGTTTCTAAAGGAAAAGGTGTATTTCAGTGTATTTAAGGACAAATGTTGTTTAGCAATGTCCATAAGAAGAACAACTTCTGAGATGTGTTGTATGGTGTATCATATCACAGCAGGTCACATACTGCAACACATTTTGAACAAACAGGTCACCCCCAACTGGTCAACGGGGACTTTATTTTCAACTGGACTTCTCTTACCTTATCATACACTGCAGGTTGTGATTTGAACAAAACAGTTGCAAGAAAACATTCCGACGAAGTAGTTCATTAATTTTGCTCTTAGGCATGCCGCTGGATACTCACACTGGTTAGAACACGTGGTATAAACCTGTTAGCATTATGATTCAGATGACCTTGGTTGGACAGTTTTTGTTTCTTAGCAATGTGGGATTATGTGTCCTTTACTACAGCCATTTCCCAGAAACTAGAAGACAAGTAAATAAAATGTAAGACAGAGATATTTAAATGAGTTATCTGCACATTTCTAGGCCATATTCTGTTTTAAATTGTCAATAAAGTGGATATTTCAGCCCAGATTTTCTGTCTGCAGGTTTGCTTCCGCTCAGTGGTTAAGAAGGCACTTCCAAATTCATTTCATTCACTGTCACCTAATGTACGAAAATAACAACGCTAACCCATTTGCCATAATGCTTTGTGTAACTCAGAAATGCATAGTTCGCAAAGTAATTTGTCGCATGTTGAAAGCTTTTAAACTCGAACAAACATAGTTTAATAATGCATCGTGCTTTGAAGGTCCAGTGAGTGCATCATGTTTACAACACAGTAGACCTCAAACAATATTTTATGTCAAGTCTGATTTATGAATAGTTTGTGATAACAGAGTGGCTTTTACATCAAATTATATTGTGGAAGAGAAATTGTGGAAGAGAAATATGAGCTTCAAGTTCCTTATCACTAAGAAATGAACATGGTCCACACACACCTGCAAAGTCGTGAAGAGGGCACGGCAGCGCCTCTTCTCCCTCAGGAGGCTGAAGACTTTGCATGGGCCCTCGGATCCTCAAAAGTTCTACAGCTGCACCATCGAGCAGCTTGACTGGCTGCATCACCGCTTGGTATGCACCACCCTCGACCACAAACGCTACAGAGGGTGGTGCGGACAGCCCATACATCACTGGGACTGAGCTCCCTGCCATCCAGGACTCTATATCAGGCGGTGTCAGAGGAAGGCCTGAAAAATTGGCAAAGACTTCTGCTACAATCCAGCAAACAAACATACGCAAACACACACACATACTTTCATACTTATCATTGGCTGATGTTACTCAGTTCTTTATTTTACTATTATTATTATGAACTATCCTGATGCCAAATCAAGTTACCCTATCTTCATGTACAATAAACAAAAAATATAACCGCAACATATAAAGTGTTGGCCCCATGTTTCATGAGCTGAAATAGAAGATCCCAGAAATGTTCCATACACACAAAAGCTGATATATCTCAAATGTTGGGCACAAATTTGTTTACATCCCTGCTAGTGATTTCTCCACCTGACAGGTGTGGCTTGTCCTGAAGCTGTTTAAACAGCATGATTATTACACAGGTGTGCCTTGTGCTGAGGACCGTAAAGGGCTACTCTAAATGTGCTCACGGTGGCAGTTGGGTTATGGTATGGGCAGGCATAAGCTACAGACAATGAACACAATTGTATTTTTATCGGCGGCAATTTGAATGCACAAAATACCGTGGCAATCCTGATGCCCATTGTCATGCCATTCATCCTCCTTCATCACCTCATGTTTTCAGCATGATAATGCACGGCCCCATGCAGGATCTTCTGTACAAATTTCCTGGAAGCTGAAAAATCTCCCAGTTCTTCCATGGCCTGCATACTCACCAGACATGTCACCCATTGAGCATGTTTGGGATGCTCTGGATTGATGTGTAAGACAGCGTGTTCCGTAATATGCAGCAACTTCACGGCCATTGAAGAAGTGGGACAACATTCCACAGGCCACAATCAACAGCCTAATCAACTCAATGCAAGGAGATGTGTCACACTGCATGAGGCAAATCATGGCCACACAAGATACCGAATGGTTTCTGATGCACACCCTTACCTTTTTAAGGTATCTGTTACCAACAGATGCATATCTGTATTCCCAGTCATGTGAAATCCATAGATTAGGGCCTAATTTATTTATTTCAATGGACTGATTTCCTTATATGAACTGTAACTTTAAAATGGCATATATATAAATAGTTGCATTTCTATTTTTGTTCAGAATACATACTATATTTACCTCAAATACCTGGTACCCTGGACAGAGATATGGTACTGGTACTCTGTGTATATAGCTTCATCATTGTGCATTTTATTATTCTTGCGTTATTTATATATTTGTAATAATTGTTTTATCATTGGAAAGGGCTCATAAGCAATAATATCACAGTAAGTCTAAACCTGTTGTATTCAGCGAATGTGACAAATAAAATATGAGCTGATGTGATTTCAAAAAACATAAAACACCCTCAAATCTAAATCTTGCCTTTTACACAAGTTTCAAGGAAAGTTGACAAGACCGGATGTGAACACTGCTATACTCATACATCTTAAAGTTCTAACTGTGCTGTACAGTGAACCACTGCTATACTCATACATCTTAAAGTTCTAACTGTGCTGTACAGTGAACCACTGCTATACTCATACATCTTAAAGTTCTAACTGTGCTGTACAGTGAACCACTGCTATACCCATACATCTTAAAGTTCTAACTGTGCTGTACAGTGAACCACTGCTATACTCATATATCTTAAAGTTCTAACTGTGCTGTACAGTGAACCACTGCTATACTCATACATCTTAAAGTTCTAACTGTGCTGTACAGTGAACCACTGCTATACTCATACATCTTAAAGTCCTAACTGTGCTGTACAGTGAACCACTGCTATACTCATACATCTTAAAGTTCTAACTGTGCTGTACAGTAACTCGATTCAACAAGGGCCCTTTACCATTGTAGCGCTAATACCTACTGGGGAGGAGATTAGGTCATTTGCTTTGGCTGAGAATCATGTCCCACTTGTTTTGACAAACACTAAACTACAATATGTTCAGACCTGTATAACCATAATCAAATGCATGATCGACAATAAACTTATATAATTCCCTAGTAGGGGCTGTATGTTGCCACAATGTTCTTTTTAAAAATGTATTTAATGTTTTTAATCACTGTGTTGCATTAAGGGCCTTGTATATACTTGCTCTGTGGTTGCACAATCAGCCTGCCTTTTCCTGAATCTCAAACAAATTGTCCAGAACAAAAGAATTGTATGCCCAACAGTTTTCATAACATTTGTCATTGATGTGCAATCTGACTACAGTATTTAATGGTATGTCTGATACATCCGATTTGTTGTGTCATCCAAATCAAGCGATCCCTTGATTGAGGAAATTGTTTCATGGAGACTGGTGCTGTGTGGGTTTATATCAAAACTGCCATTGTATTGTTCTGCACAACTCTGGTCCCAAGTACCTGTCTGACCTCATCCTACCCTCCTGCCCCACACGCACCCATCACTCCTCCAGGTCAGTCTCCCTTCAGCAGACTCACAGCAAACTACAAACTATGGGTGACAGGGCTTTGAGATGTGCAGCTCCTCGGCTGTGGAACGCACTTATAGCCACTGTCAGGGCTGCAGAGTCTCTGGCCTCGTTTAAGACACAAGCTAAAGACAGAGCTGTTCAGAAACGCTTTCAAGGTCCTATGTTAATTTTGTTCTCCTGTCCACCGGATCTGACGACACCTGTATATAGCTTTGATTGCTGTCTGTTTACAATGTTCTGTGTTTTGGATTGTTCTTATTATTATAATTGTCTTTTTGATTTTCTTCAGAACCTTGGGTGTGAGCGAATTTCTTAACAAATTAAATGTGTTAGTATCATTATTATTATTAGTTTAGAATAATACTTAGACATGTATGATCTTAATTTGAACCAGTTTGCTATAGCAGGAAAATAATCCTGCAGCAACAGGAAATGTGAATTATGTGAATTATAATTAATGGACATTTTTGTAGGGGTTGATACATTTTTGTTAGGGCAAATCATGTCTGACATTTTAAAGTGGAAATTACAAACTGTAGAAGCCTTTTTAAACCTCGTTTCCTGACGTGCAGGAAAATTCTCAGCAACAAGAGATCCTACAGTTGACAGGAGAGTACAGATGTGCGAAGGTAGACGACAGTAGCTGAGAGGAGAATTTAAACTAATCCTACCTGCCTGGAGCAGGAGGAGGGTGGCACTTGTGGTTTATTTGAAGTTACCCGCAGCATTTGTGATTCATGAGAGCTTGTCAAATCTAGAGGTCTTCAGGTTTGCCTTCTCAAGATCTTATTATTTTACCATATCCAAATGAACAACCTGGTCTCAGAGCATTTTGAATGATTCTGTACGTAAATCAGAGACACTCCATTTAGTAATATATGCTACGTTTCATATGGTATGTATTAATTTGTGGATGTCCATCACACGAATTACAATTCGTATTATATGTTACGAATATGCCAAATGTACAATATATTAAATATTTGCAAAAAGTATAATATGTTAAGAATTCTGCCTAGGTGGATAACATTAGCTATGTAGCTTGCTAATGTCAGCTAGGCTAGGGGTTAAGGTTAGGGCTACGTTTAGGAGTTAAATTGAAGGGTTAAGGTTAGTGTTTGGGTAAGGGTTAGCTAAAAAGGCTATGGTTAGGGGAAGGGTTAGCTAACATGTTAAGTAGTTGCAAAGTAGCTCAAATGTAGTAAGTCGTTGAAAAGGTGCTAAAATGTTCAAGTTGTCCGTGATGAGATTCGAACGCGCAGCCTTTGGAATGTTAGATCTTCACGTTATATCCCATCCCTTAAGTTACCATCTATCTTATGTAACCATACCAAACAGTATCATACTAATTTAAGTGTCCCGGATTTACATTTACTATGTTACATCTAGTCTATGAGACCAGGCTGCAATGAAATACAGAGTTCGTTGACCTGCTCAACAACAGATCTTGTCACTCACCATAGAAGGGCATGTTGTGATAGTCTGAGTCTGCATTTCACATCTGACCACCTGACGAGGCACATTTTAAGGAATAAGACGGTGTTTACTGACATTCCATTGTGAGTGAGCTGAAATGTCATAATAACATAATAACAATAACAAACATCTTCAACAAACAAACTGGTGTCTTAAACAATAGCTTGCAATAAAGTAGCCTAGTCATACATAGTCTACTTTACAATACGAACATAAACAACCGAAACAACATGTAATTTGAAGGTTTAAATATTTGAGGCAAAGCCTATGACTGTGAAAGGCAATGATTGAAATAACTTTCTACTTACCTGCATTGCTGTCGAACGATCCTCCTTCCGAATGACGTCAAAACACTTGAAAGTTGCTCTGACTGCTATTCTGGAGGAAGAAAAGAGAGGACCCTTCTCCGGGAAGAGAGAGAGCCAGCGCAACTAAGTCCCACCCAAACAGGCTACACCTATTACCTCCCCCTGGACGTAAAACGGGGGTAGATACATCACACAAACTTAGTTTTGTTCGCCCAAGACTATGGACAAGTTTCTCCTGCAATTTCATTGAATATAACACATTTTGGAAACAATGCGACCTGGAAGTGGAATAGTTATTGCTGCCTTGTTCAGCCTGGGCTGCAGCATGACACTGACAGCGGACAAGAAAGGTAAGTGTGAGACCGACTTTTTACACGTATATGCTTGTGGGGAATTTGGTAAAAATGGGAAATAGTAGGGAATAGTAGGCCAGTCTAGGCTAATTACTTGAACGGAATGATAGACAACTATGAATGACAATTCTACCACAGTATAACATATACATTTTTTAGGAGACACCGACAGCATGTTGCCTAATACTGAAGAAGTTTTACATGATTTCAAAAGCAACTCTCTCTATGGATCAGTAGAACAAGATAAACAGTAGTATGTATGTAGGCTGATACACTTAAATAAATTGCACTTTAAAAAAAACTTTTTTAAATGAATAGAATAGTATAGTATTGACATATGCAAGCTATTTAGCCTACCTTTCTGAACACCTACCTCATGGCTTCAGATATTTACATAGAGCTCTACAATGTTGTTCCTGTCACTGCATTACTGTCTTAAAGTAATTGTCCAGTGTTTCCAGGTTTTTATTAAATATGACCTATAATTCATAAGAATATGAATAAAATAGTTTTCCTTCCCCCAAAAATGTCATTAAGTATATTAAAAG